>NW_015622542.1:6464115-6507578 GCF_000835495.1 Cladophialophora immunda | reverse complement strand
GCACGCAGATTGGCACGCAGATAGGCCCTCAGATAGGGCCCTATTCTCAAGGCACACAGGCCTATTGGGCGTCAAATCAGGCAGGTTTTTATGCCTCCTGAAGGGTCAACCACGAACTAGTTTACTAGGAAAACGCTAATAAACTAGCTCCTTGGCTCCCAGGAACTTTGGAAAGATTACATCTATAATACTGAAATAAACAGGTCAGGAATGTGACGCTGTATTTATGAAATCTATTTTCACAACACTGCTCATGAGACCTGCAGTGCCGCCCACCTGGGGGGATGGAGCCCTACGGGTAGCATTCCGTACTCCATCCAGAGGTACCTAGGTACCTAGCGAGTACTCGTAGGTGAAGGGCAGGACCTGCTCGGTTTGTGCAGAAGCTGGCTTGTAAGGTATCGTAATGCCCAAAGGGTCGATAAGGCGCTGGGTGGCCGTTGGGCTGAAGTATCGCCTGCTAGCCAAACCAATGACAACCCCCTTTGTGGAGGCGCTGTCCCCGCCCCCAAATCTGCACCTGCGGCTCTTTCCAGGCGCCTACTGTTACCAGTAGTGGGTGCTGTGGGTGCTGTGGCTTCCAGGGCTGCGGGAGCGTAAATTTTTTTGGTGGCATGTACAGTGCAGCACATTATTTGACAACCACTCGACAAGTGTCCTGCGCCAGCTTTGCAGTAACACTGGCTTGGACACCGTCTGAGACCTGCAGCATACCTAATTTACTCCCTTCAATAATGCCTTCTTCATAACCCTTGCCCTTGGCGGTCTACTACGTATCATGTTCGCTGTTCCAGGTTGGGCAGTTGACTCAACCTCCCTCGTCCCAGAAAATCCCGCCCCAGCCAGTGACGCCCACCTATCTCCCACTGTTTTCACTTCAGTCTCCAAAAAGAGAAAGAACGCATTCCCTGACCTTATTCAGGCCTCCAAGGTCTCGGGGACTGAGCTCGAGAAACTATGGAACCAACGCGCAGGGGCCAAACCTGTCACGGCAGAGCAGGGGCACGGACGTCAGGGACATGGCCACCAACAAGGTGAACGAAACAAGGCTGGCGGAGACACCGTCTCAGCAACGGAGAAGAAGAGGCGCAGGAAAGAGAGCAAGGACAAGACACGGCCGACGTCCAATGCCCAACAGCGGCCAGTGCAGGACGGTCAACCGCGAAAAGCTGAGCATGTCGACCGAAGCAACAGCGATGGCGACGCCGAAACGGCCTCTTCGAGACCCTTTCCACGCGATAACATCCCCAAAGCCCTCCCACCGGTGCCGCCACTGCCTGCGAAACTGACTCCTCTGCAAGCCAAAATGCGCAGTAAACTCACATCAGCCCGCTTCCGGCATCTGAATGAGACTCTGTATACGACCTCCTCCTCAGCCGCAATGGACCTATTCACCAATTCCCCGGACCTCTTCGCCGAATACCACGCCGGCTTTTCGCAACAAGTGAAAGACTCATGGCCAGTCAATCCCGTGGACAGATACATTTCCGCAATCAAAACTCGAGGTCAAATACCCACGGCGTTTAACGAGTCAATCAAGCAGCAGTCTACCAAAGACTCCAAGATCTCCTTACAGAGTTCCCCGCTCCCTCGCCGCAGGGGGCTCTGCGCAATCGCCGACCTGGGCTGCGGTGACGCTCCTCTCGCCCGTGGTTGCCAATCGGCCATCAAAGCCCTCAAACTAAAATTTCACAACTTCGATCTCCACACTGCCAATACCTTGGTCACAAAAGCAGATATCTCCTCTCTGCCATTGCGAGATGGTGAGGTCGATATTGCAGTTTTCTGTCTCAGTCTGATGGGCACGAATTGGATCAACTTTGTGGAAGAAGCGTGGCGAATACTCAGGGGGGATGGAAAAGGGGAGTGTTGGGTGAGTGAAGTCAAATCCCGCTTTGGAAGGGCAAAAAGACAACCTGGGCAAAGTGTGGAGAATAGCGTGGGTAAGAAGCGAAGAAAACAACAGCTCAAGAAGAAAGCCGGTGCCAATGGTGCGGAAGAGAGCGATGATGAAGTTCGAGAAGAGCTTTTCGCGGAAGATTCTACAACCACCGAGACAATCGGAGAGGAGACAGACATATCTGCCTTTGTCCGTGTCCTTGCCCGCCGCGGCTTCCTCTTGCGCGAGGAAAGTGTGGATAAATCGAACAAGATGTTCGTTAGCATGGTGTTTGTCAAATCCGGGGTGCCGACTGCTGGGAAATACAAAGGGCTCAAGTGGAATGGGAGGGAGTATCAAAACGTAGAGGAGATGAAGCAAAAGGGAAGAGGCCGAGCTGGTGCTGGCAGAGTTGGAGCAGGTCATGAAGCGAATGTTATGGAGATAACAGTTGAGGAAGAGGCCAAAGTTCTGAAACCCTGTGTCTACAAGACAAGGTGACAGAGCATGGATCAACGTAAAGAATCGACCGTCCTCGAGATGCAAAGTCCAGGAAAGAAGCTCGGGAGAAATCTTGAGTTGATTCAAGGCCTTTCCGCCTGGAAGATACTTCTATCTCTCGAGATATTCTTGAAACCGCAGGACGACACCAAGCCATGGACGTGTTGTTGTCCTCAAGCCCTTCCCAATAAGCAGCCCTTCCTTTGCGTCTGTCCGCTCTTGTCTGGCTTTCGCATGGTGTATATTTTTGTTTCACCCACCACTCGATCTTTGCTCTCTCAGCGGGCAGGCTTGTGACACACGTCGACCTTCTTGGACCCTTTTCCCTCTCACACGGCACGACACATGACCCAGTCAGTCGGTCAGCCAGTCACTCCTTGGGCCAGAATCGCAACATGGCCTCCTGCACGTCGAGAGTGTGGTTGTACACCCGGTCCTCAACCCCCTGCCACAAGAGCTTGGTACAGCCAAAGTCCACCTCCCAGTCGTCGAAGACCCCGAGGTTGAGGTCGAGGCCGTTGCTGATATTTTCGGTATCAGTGTTCTTGTCAAGGTCGACGGACACGCAGCCGCGGTTCCAGATGCGCAGCAGCGCAAGCACCACCTCCGCGTCGCCGGCCACTTTGACGCTCGAGTTGGGCCGAGCACTCGACTTGGGCGCATCGACGTTTGACTTTCTGCCAAACACGGCCGACGTGGTCTCTTGCCAGTTGGGGACCGCGGTCAGCGAAAGGTCGTTCGGCGTCGGGAACGTGGTGCATTGGGAGGCGTGCTCCACGGCGTGGAGGTGGGAGATGGTGGGTGTCACGTGGTGGTGCGCGTAGACGATCAGAATCCGGGACACGTCCTTCAAGGGGCGACTCCAGGTTTGGATGTTGGCGTGTTTGGCGACGGCGGGATCAGAGTTGCTGGCGTAGACATGCGCACGTCCCGATGCTGGACATCAGAGTGTCAGGTTTTATATAGACATAATGAGAAGGAGACGGCGGAGGTCATACTCTTTGCTGGCTCAGAGAGGTCGAACTTGAGAATCCGGGAGCACACTGGTATCACATGCTCATGAGGGTCAATCTTTCCTTCTGCGCGGTGTCAAAACAATGTGGTCGTTAGTGAATTGAAAGCCCATTGTGAGTGATGGGAGCGGTGACCAAGAAACATAAACATACCGGCAGCACACATGCTAAGTCGCGTGTCCCAACTCGAAGCGTCCCATGCTCTCACGCTCTTTGCGCCCCAGGGCTCGTCGATGAAGACCATGTCACAAGGGTGGCCCTTGGAAACTTCCTGCCGCAGGGGCAAATAGTAAAAACAGCCTCGCTGCATTCGCCGGCATTCCTCGTTGAGGGCGAGCAGGACGAGATATGTGGCATCCAAGGGCTGCTCATTGAATATCACCATCATAAGTTGAGCTTGGTTTTCGACCGGCCGTGGCGAGAGATACGCGGCGAAGGAGAACTCTCTCGAAAGGCTTGACAAGGTAAGGCCAACGGGCTGAACGTCTTGGGTCTCCTTATTGCTTTCCTGTCTTCCTGTCAGAGTGGCACCAGTGTACGGCAGCGACACATATCCTACCTCTTGTTTGTCGTGCGACCGCCCGAGAGAATGCCACACTTGTGAGGTTGAAGCGTTGTCCTTCAGCGCCTGAAATAGCCGCTTCATGTAGGCCATGGCTCCCCCAGTGACAAATCCACGCCGTCACAAACACCAGAAAAGGCTTGAGGCAGGAGAAGGGAAGAAGGACGAAGAAATGTCGAGTGTGACTGAGGTGACGCCTACATATACAAAGGGAGATTCGGACCAGCTTGGCAGGATTCGCAGACTTAAATGTTGAAGGTGAGGCAGGAAAACGCAAGGAGCATAAATAGTCAGATGAACAACATTCGCGCCTGTGGGTATCATTCATAGTCTTTACCGTTGTGCATGCACGCACTCTCATCAATCCCGTAACACTCCCAAGTGCCAAAATTTCATACAAAGCCCTTCGTTGCTGGACATGGAGGCAGGTCGAAACAGCGCATCATTCCGCTCCAGCCTTCTTCAAAGAAATAAATCATCGCGTTTCTGTACCTCAGCATTCGTCAATCTTCCACAGAGGCTGAGCAAAGAGACCGTCTCGGTGGTTGCGAACCAGTTGAGAGCATCAATCAAGATCTTCAGATGCCTGTTGAAGTGCTCTTCATACTTCCTGATCGACTCTTCTATCCTCTTCATTCGTGCCGGATCCGTGGGCGCAGCTGGGGGTGCAGCCGCCCCGGGCTTAACGGGTTTCGATTGGAGACTCGTGTCGGCTTCGTAGATCGACTTGGTGACGTGCTCAACATAGGACGCGAACATTCCACATCCAGTCATGAGCTTTGCGTGCAGACGGAGCAGTTTCGCCTGCGTCAATCCAAGATCTTTCATGCAAGAGTCCAGCATGTCGACATGATCTTGCATCAACTCATCAACAGTAGGCTTCGATTTCGGATTGAGTCCTGACCTGGTCTCTTCGAAATCATCCCGTTCCGCATCATCGACCTTCACCATGAGCTTCTGCCAGTTTGGTTCCATCACTTCTGCAGTGGCAAAGAAGAGCATTTGTTGAACAAACACGAGCATTCGAGAGCGCAACGTCCATACCCGCCGCTTCCACAACTCAAACCTTTTGTCAGAGGACTTGTGAATCCACGCCTTCTCCTTCGTATGAGTTGACCAGCAACCCACCAGCTGGGTTTCCAGGTGACGCAGTGCCAGTGTGTATCGGAAGATGAGTTGGTATCGCGAGACTGTCTTTCGGCTGATGATGAGAGAGAGGGGAAACGGTACGGTGTAGTCAAGCTCTAGCGCTTCAAATCCGATGATATCCTTTTCTTCCTCTTTTTTCTTCTCATCCTTGAACTTTTCAGTCCCAGAAGCCTGGCTAGGAGCCGGCGTTTTGTACGGGTCCATCATGGAATCTGGATTATCCTGGTCCATGCCTTGCACATTGACGACCTTGATCAACCATTGCGTCAAACCAACCGAGTTCATTTTCACCTTCACATCCTCCTTGAATGGATCTGCCACCGCGATGCTGCCTGGCTGATGGAGAACCAAATCCAGCAAAGACTGAAGCTTTCCAACATTTACATCTCGATTCTTCTTCCGCAGCTCGGAGTCGCTGAGTTCGAGGAAGTAGAGGAAGAATTCCGCACGGTCGAGGAAGAAATAGTGCTTCATCGACCGCAATCGACTCCGGAGCGAATTCTTCGTGAGGAGTAATTGAAGCAACTCTTTATTCGCGAATGAATAGGCATTGTTGACATTGTCGAGAAATCGCGGATCATCGAATGTTGCTGGGGTGTCGTCAATTTTGCTGGTTATGTTGACACCACCACACTCCCGAACCACATTGAGATACTTTCCAGCCAGAAGGACCTTTTCTCGAACAGATTCTAGCTGCGGCGGAATTTCCTTCTCGCGAATATAGTAACGCTTTTCCCAGTACTCGTCTGTGTAATCTTCGTCGAGGCGTTCTCGTTTGATACTAGCCCTCTCGCCGATCAAGAATTCCGAGTGCGGATCATGGATGCCGCCGTGATGTAACCACTCATTCAGCATCACCATGTAAGGTCTGCTTGCTTCACGCAACAGCATCTCTAGAATAGATCGAGCGGCCGGATCTCCAGAGAATGTTGAAAGCCGGGTTGTCAAAAGACCCAGAACATTACCGCCTATACATCGTTTCTTGCTAAGACTGCCCGGAAGCAGATCACCACCTTCCTTTAGCCGCTCAATAATATTGTCAGGATCAAAATCGTCAATTGAGTCATCGGTGTCCTCTTCCAGCAAGGAGTTCTTTTTCAATAACTCTTGGGCCAAAGAGTACAGCTGCACTAGACATTGCGCAGTGGGGATAACCGCGATGTGCATTTGGTGTAATGTAAACTTCGGATCAGTAAGGACCTTCATCTCTAGCTGTGCGATCAAGATGAGATAGTCTTTCAACAGTTTTCGGATGGCAGCACAAAGTGCGTGGTTGACAGAGCCGAATTCATCCCTGCTTTGGACTTCGATAAAAGCCTCAATCGCGCAGTGATGGGTGGCCATCGAAAGCATGGAGCTTGTCAAATCTCTGAGACTTGGATCAAGGCCGGGAAGTGGATGAAATGATGGACCATTCAAGCGGTCTTTTTCCTCGGCAGGATCATAACTGTCGTGGAATCGGACATACTGTCCCTCAAAGCCCATAAACACGTAGAGCAAATCGTCCAATAATGCACGCTCTTGCTCCTGCATTGTCATAGTCTCGAGAGCGACAGGATCGAGCTCTGATGGAGCATGGCGAGACAGAGGCGGTGCTGTCACTCTTGTGGCCAGGGGCGCAGAAGAATGAGGAACGAGAGAAACCGCGGGAGCCCATGGTACTGCAGGGTTGTCAGAGGGTAGAAAATCCAAAGCATTATAGATACCTACAATTATCCTCCTTCGGCGGTTGCTTGAGAACAGGACTTGCTACTGTCCGCTTATCCTTCCGGCTTTCGGTATTCGACGTTTCTTTCTTTGGACTCCTTCTCGTGTAAATGGTCTCTGTTGTTGTAACCGTCGATTTCTCCCGCCGCCTATGTTCGAGACCGCTCACTCGACTCTCGCTTTTTGAGGGTTTGTGCGCTCCATCAGCAGGGTCGCTGAAGCCATCTGGGAGCACCGGGGAGCCATTGTCGCGGGCAAATGGTCGGTCGTCTCTGGCTCGAGTGGGATTAACGCGTGAGGGGCCATTTAAAAGACTGGCGCTGCGGCGATCGGTCGCGGATGCACTTCTGTAATGTAGAGACGTCATCTCTACAGACCGTCATTGTTGGTAGGCAACGAGTGACACGCAGTAGTCGATTGAGAACTCGCAGGAGGCGAGGTGCTGTGTGCGAAGTGTATGCGGCGTTCAATGTGCTGGCGCGTCGAGGCTGCGTTGGAGGGCTTGGCTGCGGAGAGACATTTTTGAGAAGGCTGAGATTGGATTGCGCATCCACAGCTTGCCTGTTCACACGCAACACCACCACGTTTGCTTCCTGTTTTAATCTCGAACTTGACTTGCACCGATCACACCTTGCAGACCTCTTTTCTGGGACAGTCCTGAACCTCTATTAACCATCGTCTTGACCGATTTCCGCCATGTTTATCGCACGATCCGAATACGACCGAGGGATCAAGTGAGCGTCTTGTCTTCCAGAACGAGCCCCGTGGCTAATATGTGACAGCACCTTCTCGCCAGAGGGCCGTCTATTCCAGGTTGAATACTCATTAGAGGCTATCAAGCTCGGGTCAACCGCCATTGGTGTATGGTCAATAATCCCCTGACAGCTTCAACACTGGCTCATGACTTATAGGTTGCTACATCACATGGCGTCCTCCTCGGTGTCGAAAAGCGCGTTACATCTCCCTTGCTCGTCTCCTCCAGCATAGAAAAGATTGTGGAAATCGACAGACACGTTGGATGCGCCATGTCAGGTCTTCAAGCCGATGCACGAAGTATGATCGAGCATGCTCGTGTGGAGTCACAGAACCATGCTTTCAACTTCAACGAAAAACTCGGGGTTGAGAGCTGTACGCAAGCCATCTGCGATTTAGCACTAAGGTTCGGTGAAGGAGCACAGGGAGAAGAGTCAATAATGAGTCGTCCATTTGGTGTTGCCCTATTGATTGCGGGCTGGGATGAGGACGAAGGACCCCAACTGTAGGTGACTTGTCGCAGCTAAAATATGCCTTACTTACTGGCCCAGGTATCACGCAGAACCCTCGGGCACGTTCTACCGCTACGACGCGAAGGCCATCGGATCCGGCAGTGAGGGCGCCCAAGCGGAGCTACAATCAGAATACCACCGATCTCTAACACTGGAAGAAGCTGAAACCCTAGTTTTAAAAACATTGAAGCAGGTGATGGAGGAGAAGCTCGATGCGAAGAACGTTCAACTGGCGAGTGTCACCCGCGAAAATGGCTTTCGCATCTACAGCGACGATGAGATGAGCACTGTGGTCGCCAGGCTCGAGGGAGACTAGATTCTCATATGGTCGGGCATGTATTATGCGCATTGTTCGGCGTCTGGAGTGGATCAGAACATCAAAATGTCTTGCACGGAGAGAGGATGGTGGAAATGGTCTTTGGTGACACGACTGAACCTCGAGCGACCCTGTCGCAATTGGAGGCGATGATTTTAGTCGCCCGCTCTTCCGGGATAGACTCAGTGAGAAGTCGCCGTGGCATTGCAAATTGCAGACATCTCCAACTACCTTCTGAATTTTATTCTTGTTGCTGCAAAACGACTGTCTAATGCTATGCTGAAGACTGGTAGGTCTGTCACATATCTAATCCTTGGGCTAGCACGTTCCATGCCAATTTGCAGCCCCGCTGTGGCGTATCTATTCAGACGGGCGCTCTGCTTGTGGAGTGATGCGCGCAATGTGTCGACGCTGGCCATCCTGCCAGTCAATCAGAGCAGAGTGCGTTGTGACACGGTTGTCCCAAACGACAACGGTGCTCGGCTTCCATCTGACGCGGCACTGAATATCCTGACTCAGGGCGATGTGGTCATACAGGAACTTCAGGAGATAGTCACTCTCCTCCTGTTTGAATCCGACAATGTATCTGGTAAATTGAGGGTTGACGTACAGAGCCTTCTCGCCCGTCGCTGGATGGGTCCGCACAATCGGATGGATGGAACTATTCAACAGTCAGTCAACCACCCCATCGAGCCGGTAGGGGAGACTTACGAGACAGGTGCGCGCCGGTAGATGCTCCCCCGGTTTTTGGCGGCAGTGGCCTGCTCATACCCAGAGTGGACGGCCTGCAGACCCGCGAGGCGTTCCTGGAAAGCTGGAGAGAGCCGCTCATACGCCTTGACCATATTGCAGAACAGAGTGTCACCGCCCGCGTCGGGAACATCGAGGGCATACAAGAATGTGGTCCCCGGAGGTTGGTTCTCGTATGTCACATCACTGTGCCACGCGATCGAGTTGGTCCGGCTGGTGAGAAAGTCGAGGAAGGACTTGTCATCCGCACCACGATGGACAAGGTGGACTTCAGGGAAGCCCTCTGGAGCACCACTGTCACAAGGTCAGTAAGAGTGTGTGGGCATCGACTTGGACCGGGGAGTTTGCTTGCCTGGTGGGATGGATGTGCAGTCTTCCAAAGTAGCGCCCGAAGTCCAAGGCCTTTTCGATAGGCAGGGAAGCAAAGTCCTGGTCTCGGAAGGCGACAACCTTCTTCTGCGCAACCAGGAGGGCCAGTTCATCCTTCGCCTTGTCGTCGAGTTGAGACAGTTGGACACCGTGCACCTCGGCCCCGATCGACGCCGTGATGTTTTCGATCTGGCTGCCGGCCTTCAGAAGGTTCTTGAACGAAGGGTCGGCATCTTTTCCGTGCTCGTAATGCTCGAATGGCTCAAGAGGCGCGTATCTGTGTGTATCCAGACAAGTGGTTAGAGTTGCAAGGCCAAGCCAGCCAGAGAGATACCAGGCAGACCGCCCAAGCTCAACACTTACATTTCACCTTTCTCGTTATCCCAGGTGGGGAGATAGTTTGGGAAGCTCGCCGCAGCAAACCTGTCCGTGCCCTTCAATTCGTTTTCCTTGGAGAAACTCACGGTTTGGATGTCCTTGTACGCTCCCACGGCGCCCCTCAGAGCGGTTGGTGCAGACGCGGTCGCCATTTTGCAATCTGTCTCTATACAGGAGATCTAGGTTGGATTCTAATCCAGTCGAGCCCGAGCACAGCCCGGTGAGATTCCCCTCTTTTATACTACGCCCTGGATGTTCGGCACGAGAAATCTCTGAGCTCCAACTTTGGGATTCGCTCATCAATGTTCTATCCGAAACACCAACCCCGCAGGGCAGCGTCCGCCCTGGGCGTTTCTCCGCCGGTTGGGGCGTGGATATATCTGTCGTGACTGTGGTGCAAACTCAGCCGTGGATTCCCTCGTCAATGACGGGATTGCGATCCAGTTGAGGATGGATTGAGGTGCTCTCAGTGGTGAGCACGCCTTCTCGGTTGATATTGCGTGATCTCTGAAGTGGGAAGGTACAGACTCTACGCAGCGCAAGTCTCTGCAAGTCCAAAGCCACGCCGCCGTGTGCAATCCGATAAGCAATATGGACCAATTGCGATTGAGATGGAGCGAGCGAGATGCTGGAAAGACAACGGAGAATGGGTACAACGGGCTTCATTGTCGCTGTCGGCCTCGTCTCGGACGGCGTCCACGTTTGTCAGTTGAGGCGGCAAACCGAGATCGGCAGTGTACCCTATCCCGAGCAGTCTCCTCATTGGATCCAGGCCGAGAGATCGAGGCTTGAATGCTGAGCCAGTCGAGGTCATGTCCCGCCGGTTCTGTCTACCGGGTGACAGCATGTGCAATGGTGGATATGCCGTGGAAGGAAGGTTGCAAATATGCAACATGCACGCTGATCTTTCCGAGGCAGTGGAATCAAGCACGGTAAGGTAGGAGGGAGGAGTGTGCAGAAGCTGAAGCCCGGGGTTTTCTGGGTAGGTATAAGATACAACGGTTGCCGTTGGAATCCCCTCGTACCCAGGTATTGGACCCGCGCCCTAAGCTTTTCGAGTCGTTTCTTGTCTGGCTTTGATATGGCGTCCTCCAAGTCGAATGAGAGCTCTTTTGAGCCAGTCTATGATCTCAAGGGAGAGTCTGTCCCAGTTACTCTTGCGATCGAGGATGGTCTTGGTTCCGGCAGCAGCTCTATTACCATTACCGAGGACAAGACCTTCCTTCGTGTCCATGGTGAAGAGAACTACGTCCCTATTGACAGGTGGGAGGGCCGCCATCGTTTCGATCCCTCTTTCCAATGGGAGCCTGCTGAAGAGAAGAGAGTCGTGCGCAAGATCGATCTAAAGATCTGTACATGGGTCTGCCTGGCGTTCTTTGCGTGTGAGTGCCCCATCCTTGTGCGTTTATTCAGCGCGAGCTGGAGTATTAATACCATATCAGTGCAGCTTGACAGAGCAAACATTATCCAAGCATTGACAGACAACATGCTCGATGATCTCAACCTGACAACCAACGATTATAACTACGGCCAAACTATTTTCTATCTCTGCTTTTTATCAGCGGAGCTACCTTCTCAGCTGATATCCAAGAAGTTGGGCCCGGACCGTTGGATCCCAATCCAGATGATCTGCTGGAGTCTCGTTGCAAGCTTCCAAGCTTTTCTCAGTGGGAAATCGTCTTTCTACACTTGTCGGGCATTGCTGGGCTTGATCGAAGGAGGGATAAGTCCCCACACATCCGTCGCTCTAGATTACAACTGACCTTCAAAGCACTTCATTCCGGATACCATTCTCTATTTGTCGTATTATTACAAGGGCAGAGAGCTTCCTGCACGCTTGGCCTGGTTCTGGACCGCATATCAAGCAACCTCAATCGTCGGCGCGTTTCTGGCTGCTGCCATCCTCAACATGCGCGGCATAAATGGCCTCCCAGGGTACGTTGTGATGACTATCTGGAAGAGAGGCCTACTGACTTGGACGTTGTAAAGATGGGCTTGGCTGTTCGCGCTCGAGGGAACAATCACAGGCCTCATTGGCATCGCCACCTACTTTTACTTACCCCCTTCGCCATACCAGACAGCCTCGTGGTTCCGCGGGAAGAAGGGCTGGTTCAGTGAGCGAGAGGAGAAGATTATCGCGAACCGCATCCTGCGTGATGATCCTAGCAAAGCCGACATGCACAATCGACAAGCTGTGACGCCGAAACTACTGTTCTACGCTCTCTGCGACTGGGAGATGTGGCCAATCTACGCCATTGGGCTGTCCTTTTTGATCCCCAACTACCCTGTTACTCAGTACTTGTCGTTGATTCTTAAGCAATCATTTGGCAGATTTGAGGTCAACATGCTCACCATCCCGTCATATGTGCTCTTTATCATCAACCTGCTCGTCTTCACCTGGTTGTCTGAGAAAACGAACCAGAGGTTCCTTGTTGCACTACTCAGTCAGATCTGGTAAGTCGATCCCGAGAGTTTTCCCCAAACGAGCACGCTGACTTATTCCTGCTTTAGGTGTATGCCCTTACTCATCGCATCAGAGCTCTTGCCCGGGGAGGCGTCTCGATGGGTCAAGTACACGTTGGCGACTCTGCTCGTGGGCGCTCCATATGTGCATGCCATACACGTAGCGATAACCAGCCGTAACGCTGGTTCAGTCCGAACGAGGACTGTGGCTTCGGCGTTGTACAATATGTTTGTGCAAGCAAGTAACATCATCGGCTCGAATGTGAAGATCTCCTATTCCACTGTCAGAGAAGGGCTTTGTCGTTGCTGACATAGACGGGCGCACAGATTTTCCGAACAGACGATTCCCCCCTATACAGGCGTGGCTATAAGGTCCTTATCGGCATTTGCGCATACAATGTTGTCCTATTTCTCCTCGCCAAATGGTTTTATGTCTGGAGAAACAAGTACGTCTTTCCGGTTCCCACCTGAGCATTTGCTGACATGAACCCTTCCAGAGTCCGGGACCGGAAGTGGAACTCCATGACAGAGGACGAGCAACGACACTATCTTGCAACGACGACGGATAAGGGAAACAAGATGCTCACATTCAGGTTTGCACATTAGGTACTGGAAAGGAGGGAAAAGGGGGCGACGTCATCGGGAGATCCTATGTCGTATAGTCGCACGTGATCAGGCGTTGGCCCCTCTGACGCGCTAGTGGCTAGCCTTGCCAGCCTTGTTGATAGCCACCACGAGGTACTCAACCTGTTTCCCTCTGTGTCCGTCGCGTGTCGATTGTCATGATTGTCCCACACTTGTCGAATCTACTGGTCCCTGTGTTGCTGTTCCCGTGCTGATCCCTCCACCTCTGACGTCGTCTTGGTCTCTGGCGATCAGACTTGATCGACTCTCCCCTCGAAGCAGCTCTCCAATCCTGATATAAATCATTGCTTTTGGTCATTCTTCTGCTCCCATAAGTCTCTCCGCGCAAAAACCCAGTCACAACCCCGCGGCTCCTTTCTCGACATCGCTTCCAACCTCGAAAATCTTTCGAAATTGATGAATATGCCCGGAAAGCAGGCGCTACAGGACCGCAGCGTCAACATTCCTCCCGCGACGCAAACGCGCGACGGGGCCAAGTCCACAGCGAGCAAGAAACGCAAGAGCGACAGTAACGAGAATCATGCTGATCCAGACGATGGGGAAGGGCGTCATGACTTTGAGAGTGTAAGTTCCAAAAAGGGTTTCTCATTAACGTCGCGGGTCAGACGTCGCATCGCTCTCCCTCCTTAAGCCGCTTTATCTGCTTGTCCCCGAAGATATGCTTGCCATTCCGGCGTTTCTGTCATACGCAGCCCTTTCCTTCGCTAGCTATTATCTTTTAGCCTTTCCCCCCTTCAGATTCAGGTCTAACTCTCCCCCCATCAGGGCCCGAACCCAAACCCGAAAAAAAAGGTGAAGAAGAACGAAACGACCGGCACGACCGGAACCGCGCAGGGGAAGAAAAGCGCGAGCTCAAAGTCCAAAAAGGATGACGATAACGACGTCTCGTCCATCACCCTCGACGGCGAAGACGGCGACGCCGTGCCCGTCTACGACACGTGCGACGATGTGCGCACCAAGATCAACCGCTTCCTCCGCGAGACGCCCGCGGCCAGCAACGCGGGCTTCGTGCGCACCATCAACGCGGCGCTCCCGCCCTCCTCGACGGGCCAGAGGGCCACGGCGGCGCAGCTGGGCCGGTTCCTGAAGAAAAAAGGCCCCACAGACGGCGCGGAGAGCCCCGTCTTCTATGCGAGCTACGTCTTCTTCGAGAAGCTGCGGCTCCGACGCGGCAAGCCCAAGACCAAGAAGAGGGAGGAGATGGAGGGCGTGTGGGGGAGCAAGGGCATGCACTTGTCGGATCTCGGGAGGAGGCCCGTCATCTGCCATGTCAGTGAGAGGCCCTACACGGACCAATACGGCCAGCTGCGGTTCGAACGTCGAGGGAGGCGGTGAAGCTTGTGTAATTGTAAACAGTATTTTGATAACTTCGGGTAACAGTATGAGAGTTGGGGGAAAAGGGAAGGAGAGCGGGTGATATCGAGACTAGAACTCAGACACGCGGACGGCCCTGTGTGCCGCTGTTGTTTGGGGTGTCGCTTAGCCTTTATATTGTACTGTATTTGTACATCATCGCAACGCAAACAACCTTATAGGGATTTTGGGACAAGTTATTCTATTGTATGCGATCTTATGGCCAGAAATCTCTCGGCAAAGGCGCATGGAATATCTAGCTATCCAAAAAAAAAGGGTCGTCTCTCGGGTCTGAGGAGAAATATGTACAAACCGGAGAAACCACACGGCGCCATCAAACGCGAGGAACAACGCGAATTTCACGTCGTTGAGGCGCCGGACTGCGTTCCCTTGGTGAGCCCGAGCTCCTCGTAAAAGGCATCGGTCTTGGGCTCCCTGCCGAGGAAATCGACCAGGGTCTTCATCTCGTCTTGGCTGCCGCCCTTTTCGAGGACGGTGTGGCGGTAGCGACGGCCTTCCTTGGGATCCATTGGATTCTGCCTGAAGACTGTGTAGAACATGTCCGTCGAGTAGACCTGGGAGGACAGGTAGCCGTAGTAGCCTACAGGAGAGAACGTGTGAGTGGCGTCGTTTACAAGAACAGCAAAGAGTCCAGCTTAAAGAAGGAAGAGAAGTAGAGTGCAAATAGTAGGGAGCGGGAAACTTACCGGCGTCATAACCGCCCATCAGATGGCCAAAAGTGGCTTGCCCGTTACCCCACGCGTTGCCTTCGCCAAATACTTCTGGCCCGTCAATCTTGCTGATATCCTTCCTCAACTCGTTGTACGTCTCGGATATGTGCATCGCCTCAAGGCTGGCGTGGTCTTTGGGCTCGTGTATTGTCATGTCAAAGATGCCAAAGTGGAGTTGGCGCAGATTGAACAAAGCGCCGTTGAGGTTCTTCGTCTTGATCAGTTTTTGTATCAGATCATCTGGGATGCGTTCCTCGGGCTTTTTGACGTCTGAGCCGCCGGCTGCAGCTGCCTCTTTCCATGCCTCGTAATAGTCGGAGGATAGGGTTGAATAGTGCCTGCTCAGAGATTTGAGTTGCGATGGCGTCCAGCACCAATTCTCCAACATTTGGCTCGGTGCTTCGACAAAATCTCTGACAGTGTTGGTACCGTGGAATCGTGAGTAGGTTGTACGGGATACAAGATCATGAATGCCGTGGCCGAGTTCGTGGAAGAGGGTGGTGACTTCATCGTGCTTCAGGAGACTGGGCTTCTTTGCCGTGGGTTTGGAGAAGTTGCACACGAGAGCTGTAGCTGGGTATCTCCTCGTTCCGTTTTGTTGAATGAATCCCGGTTGGAGATTGAAGTTGGCAGCATGTCCATATTTGCCGGTGCGAGGGAACAGATCCAAGTATAGATATCCCACAAACCCGCCGCCCTCGCCTTCGTCATCCCAAACACTGAAGACCTGGACTTCTTCGTGCCACACAATATCGCCACCCTTGCCAGAAGGAGAAACAGCGTCTCGGTCCTTGCCCACAATTTCCACAAAGACCAGGCCAAATATCTGTTCAAAGATTTCAAGCATGCCTTTGATCGTAGTTTGTAGTGGAAACCACTCTGATATCAGCTGTTGGTCCAGCTGGTAGTCCTTCTCCTCCATCATACGATCGTAAAAGCGGTGATCCCACAGATAGTAGCGCCCGTCGTAGTCCTCGCCACGAGATTTCAGGTCTTCTTCCTTCATCTTCTTCAAAGTCGCAATCTCGTCCAGACCTCCCTGGCTTAGTCGGTTGCGCAGATCAGCCAGGAAATCGTCCACTGTCTTGGGGGTCTTTGCCATCTTATCCTCGATCCTGAAAGCAGCATGGTTGGGATAGCCAAGCAGGCGAGCAGCTTCGTCTCTGAGCAGAATGGCTTCCCGAAACAATGGGACGTTTTGGTTGCATTTGTTCTCGTTCGCAACAAAGACTTTGCGTCTCGTTGCGCTGTTGGTGGCGTATTTGAGAGTAGGGAATAGATCTGGGTATTTGAAGGTCAACCAGTACTTGTCCCCTTCTTTCTTTAATAGAGACAAGACATCTTCGGGGACACCGTTGAGCTCTGCAGGGGTAAACCACAGACCGCCTTTCTCTTCATTCAAATTCTTGGAAAAGGCGATGCCTAGCTGGCTGAGTCTCTTCTTGATTTCCTTGAATCGGTCCCGCTTCGGTCCAGCTGGAATATTCAAGCCATTTCGCACAAAAGCCTTATGCTCCTTCTCTAGCAACCTCTGAGACTCGGGATCCAGCTTGTCCCCCTTCTTGAGTACGGCGTCCACCAGGTTGAAGACGTCTTCCCGCATGGCAGCCTCAATGCTGAAGTCGTCCATAAGTTTCTCTGCTTCAGTTGAGGCATCGCGCAGTGCCTGATCAGTGGAGACGGACTGGTAGAATCCTAGGATGTGGGCTTTCAATGTTTGCTGGTTCTCGTCATGCGCCATGGGAAGAAGCACATTCTGAAACGTCGCATCCTTCTGCGCAATTTGAGCAACGATATCGTCCGTGATCTTCTTTGAACCAGCCAACATGTCCTTCGTGTCCTTCACGAGTGACTCAGGAGTTGCCGTGAAGCTTGGGGGCGCCTGCGGAGGCTTGCGAAACTTTGGAGAAGCCATGCTGGAGGTTGTCACCGGTCTCAGAGAGGTCGTGGAGGAAGAGGCTGGCTTGAAGGGTCGGACTTGGTTCAAAATCGAACCTAGCCGGGGAGTCGCACGAAAGGGAGCCAGGCTGATGATGGTCACGAGGGAGAAGAAGGCGATGGAGGCGAGGAGGACGAGTAAGCCCTTTAATCGAGCCAGCGTGACAGATTGACGGTAGACAAGGCTTTACAGTAGGCACATGGAGAGAGAGTCGGCGCGATCAGGACACCGCCAAAAAACAACGTCTGCTTTCTCTGGCAACGAAGTCGGAGAGAAAGTCAGTTGCTGCGAGCGATCACCAGGGTGATTTGTTTCAGTAGTGACACGAGGAGTCTAGATCTGCGGATGCGGGCTGCTCTTCTCCGCACGTTCAACTCCTAAGCATTTTCTCAGTCACCAAGCAGTTTATGCTACACGATCACGAACGACGCTTCTCAAGTGCTAATCCTACTCATGACCAATACGGTCTGTCTCTCTGTATCTGGGAGCTGCCTATAGACCTTTCCGGTCCAAAACAAGACTCCGACCCTCGAACAGCCATCTCTGACCGCTGACTTTCACGCCACCGCAGCCTCCAACTGACCTACCTCGGTGGAAAGCGAGGCATGCTGGTATTCTGAGAAGGAAAGTTGAGTCTCAGCGCAACCAGCCCAGCTCGACTTGATGTCGTCAAGATCCCCTATACCAAAGAGATCGCTGCATTCATGGCGTATGTAACTGAGCAGGATTGTATACGTTTCATTTGGCGGACCCAACCCAACCTGGACACCTACACAATTGAGTTGCGCAGTTGAATGCTCTTGAATGGGCCAGAAGTAAAATGATATTGATGCTCTCGAACGCGCCACATTGATGCATGGGTATATTTTAACAGACACATCATGATTCTGATTGCACAGTTTGACTGCAAGGTGTTAGAAGAATCGGCATGTAACTTCGAGTAGGCAAACTCACGAAAGCCAGTCCATGCCTTCATTGATCCCTTTACCATCGATCACCGAGCAGGCAACGATACTCCAATTCCGGTCTCTCAGCTCGCCCAATTTCAAAGCCTCAGAGATCTCACCGGCTCCTTGTGCGCCAGGCTACTGGTCGTCAGCGATATTCCAGAGGTGGGAAGATAATTTGTACCTGATCTTGCTTGTTGGCAAACACCAATAAAGCCGCATCTTTCAGTTCGTCCTCGTTCAACATCGAACTTAGTTCGTCCGCGGCGATCTCTAATCGTTCAATATCGGTCGAATCAATGACAAATATGACGGCCGCGGTGTTGGCGTAGTATGATCTCCAATAGGGTCTTATCGATGTCTGTCCCCCCAAGTCCCAGACATCGAAGTTCAGGTTGCCATATTGAACGGACCTAGTCAAATGGGCTCAGTCTCTCATGCCAATGGTCTGGGCCTGGGCAAGACTAACTCCACATTGAATCCAATGGTCGGTATCGTGGTGACCACCTCGCCAATCTGTCTCGCTTAGACCAAGACCCAAACCTGTCAACCGTGACCTACCTTGAGTCTATACAAAAGGGTGGTCTTGCCAGCATTGTCCTTGAGTCAATATCTGTCAGCCCATTTCATCTTCAGTGAGAAGCAACTCGAACAACGCACAAGACCAAGAATCAGAATCCTGATGTCTTTCTTCCCCCAAATGAGGTTGGTGAAGTATTTCGAAAACGAGCCACCCATGTCTGACGATGGAAGGCTGTCGGTTCTCGGCAGGATTCAGAGGACAAGTGGTCACGAAAAGACCATATCGCTGGTTTCGATGTGGACCTTGGGTATTTTGCAGATAGAGCCGAGGAGAGGGAGGCGCAATTTGTCCCTAATCCCGCCAATTCGTATCTCCCTTCGATGAAGACCTAATGCCACTTGGATTATGAAGAAAGGGAAAAAGAGATAATAGGAAGGCCAGAGATGTTGTAGTGGGCGGAAGCCTTGAGTGTCAAGCCACTGACCGCCCGATGATCCGGGGTGGGACTTTCCTCGCTTCTTCAACGCGTGCCACCAACTTGCAAATTGCGGAGTACAGCCTTTTCAGACCTGCGTGACTTGACTTTGAACCTTTGCGACTCTCCCTGCCACATATTGTACCATCACAAAAAAGGATCTGAAGACTCTTACCATACGACCTCGCGCCAGGATGTTACAATAGCCACCATAACCAACGAATTCCGCCTTCATCTCTGCCTCCGTTCCTGTCCTGAACTGTAAACGGTGTCCAAGGGGATTGAGCGAGACCGATAAAAATGGTGGGCAAGAAAAGTGGAAAGGCCCTCCTGCGGGAGGAAGGCCTGGAGAGAACTGATAAGTAAGTTCTTTATGTCTTTGATAGGCTTTCTCGTGCCTGCAACAGTCCTCGCCAGAAAAGCCGTCAAAAAGGAATACAGAACTAATTGACTGTCTATAGCAACATGGAGCTCACATCTTGGCCTATCATCCAAGCCATAAATCAAAAAAACTATTACACAGACTATCTCAAGCGAGACGAACAAATACTGGCCTTCCGGTCGCAGCAGGAAGAAGCACGCAACAAAATGGTGAAACAAGCCAAAGACAGGGACAGGGCACTGGCACAAGGCAAAACAGTTGGGCCCGATGGGGATATCGAAATGGACGATGGGGAGGAGGAGGCTGAAGACGAAGCTGCAAGCGGAGCGAAGACCATCGTTATTCATATCGGATCCCAGAATCTAAGAGTCGGTCTCGCCAACGACGCCCTCCCAAAGACTGTCCCTATGGTCATCGCTCGCCGGTCTGAGAAATCTGAGAGCGAGGAGGGAGATGGAGAACCAGCGCCCAAAAGAGCCAAGTTAGACAACGGCTTACCCCCACCGGAACCAGAGAAGCGTTTTGGCGAGGACTTTGCAAAGAAATTCTCGGGAATGTCTCAGGATCTTAAAGTGCGAATGAGGATGAACAAGAGAAAGGTGCTGCCGCAGTCCAGAGACATGGTCACCAGCTACAACCGAAGAAACACATACGAAACTATCACCGAGCACAATGACACCATGCGTATCGAGTGGACAGATACAAACGAAGGTTTCGGTGGTCCTCCCGAGTATATCACAGGGAAAGCCGCTCTTCGCATCCCTGATCAATCAAGCCCGCGGTATAAACTATTCTGGCCCATTCGATGTGGCTGGATCAACGAGCAAGACTACGACTCGAAACGCTTCTTGTATGATGATATCCGCATCATCATCGAAGACGCCATCAAGACTCAACTCGAACTCAAACTCCGTACGCGGGAAGACTGGAACCAGTATAGCTGCGTCATAGTTATTCCCGACTACTACGAAAGGACATACGTGACGAGTCTGCTTGAAATGGCCATCACCGAGTTCGGATTCGGACGCGTCTGCTTCATCCAGGAGAGTTTGGCCGCTTCCTTCGGGGCTGGTTTCACGACGTGCTGCATTGTCGACATCGGCGCGCAAAAGACAACAATATCTTGTGTGGAAGACGGAATGGTCATTGACAACTCCCGAGTCAACCTGAAATACGGCGGAAGGGACATCACCGAAACTTTTGTTAAGATGATCATCTACAACCACTTTCCTTACTCAGAGATCAATTTAAACCGGCGATATGACTTTCAGCTGGCAGAAGAGCTGAAGCAGAAGTTTTGCACCATGACCGAGGCAGATGTGTCGGTGCAGCTGTATGACTTTCACCTGCGTGCGCCGGGGCAAGACACCAGGAAGTACACATTTAAGATCTACGATGAAGTCATACTTGCGCCGATGGGACTCTTCAGGCCACAAGTCTTTGATAATAGTGGGAAGCTCAAGGGCCGTCGTAAACTTGTCGACAAATCCTACGACATCTACGACAACAAACCAAATGACCCGAGCTCCACCGCGCAAGCGGAGATACTGACAGCCATTGCTCCGGAAGAAGTCCTCACCTCGACAAACAAACCCGCCCCGAAGACCAATGGACACACGAATGGCGTTCTCACTAATGGAGCTGCGACAAAAGATGAGGCCTTCAACAACGACTCCCGCCGTCCATCCTTTAGCAATATCAAAGAAATGGACGCCACGCCACAACCCTCGGCTGCAAGCTCTCCCGCTCGCAATCTGCCAGATGATACTCCTCAACCTGGGGAGGAGAATGAAGGCGGTGCTCCACGCGACGAGAAACCGCCGGTCCCCGAGGTGGAGGAAGAAGAACCCCTCTCCATCGAACGGCGCGATGACATTCTCCCTGTCTACCCTCTCCCTAACGCAATCGTCACGTCAATTACTCACGCAGCTAGAGGCTCCTCGCAGAAGACGTCCGATCTCCTCTCTGGGATCATGCTTACGGGTGGCACATCTATCACTCCCGGACTGGGCTCGCATTTAGAAGAAAGTTTGAAGGGAATATTACCCGGCTACAGCAAGGACATTCTGATCGGGCGCCCACCCAGGGAACTGGATCCGCAAGTAGTGGCGTGGAAGGGCGGCGCTGTCTTTGGCAGGATGAGTCGCACTAATGATTCATGGATCAATGCCTTTCTATATGAGAGGCTGGGTGAGCGGATACTGGCGCATAAATTAATGTGGGCATGGTAGCCTGTGGTGGTGATTGTCAGCCTACTCGGTTTCTTTCGTGGTGGCGGCGGCGATGTCATTTACAGCGACATGTTGGTGAATCTATTTGATGAGCATAGGGACGGTATGCTTACGGGCGTGTATCAGATCATTGCCCTTTGTTTTCGTGGAGGTTTCGCTTCCAAAGGCATCCGCTTGAGAACTCTGATGACCAGTGGCGGTCATTCTTTTGATTTATGATCAATCCGAGTCCATTGGCTATCTGTCTGAGAAAGATGGGCATAAAGTCATCTAGGGTCTGAACTGGCCAGTTGATGACAAAACAAGTATTCGACCAGACAAAAATGATCGCAATTCCCAGGTCTCGAGCGTCGTGCCCTAAAGCTTTACCTCTCAGAATTTCTGCTTCAACCAACCTACCAGAGCCTCTCCAAACTCCTTCGGCTTGTCCAAATGAGCCCAATGTCCCGAATCCACCACGACTTGGGTGCTGTCCGGGATCAAGCCAGCATCCAGACTCATCTGCAGCAACTCGGGCCTGCAAACCATATCCCTGTTGCCACCCCAGAACAAGAGCGGGCATTTGACGGGGATGTTCTCCTTGGGGATGTGGGCGTTTGCCTGGTCCTGCACGCCAAACACCATGGAGCGGTAATAGTTCAGCGGCGCGTCGAAGCCGCCTTCCTTCATAGAGGCGATCCACTTCTGCTTGCGCTCCTCGGTCGCGTAGGCCATCGTGGGCTGCCTCTTATCGGCGAGAAGGAAGCTTCTGACCCCGTCGGGCTTGCACAGTGTCTCGAGCCACGTCTCGGGTTCGCCGTGCGCGACGTCCCACATGGGCTCCAGGTGCGCGTCCATGACCTGTGCGCCGTCGTCGGCGGTGAACAGCTTCCAGTACCAGTAGGTGCCGTAGCCGAAGATTCCTTTGGTGAGTTCGAGAGTGTTGTCGAGGTTGAACGGTTCGGCTGGTGGGGGCATGTAGGCGACGTTCAGGAGGACCAGGCCGCAACATCGGTCGGCGTGGAAGTTGTAGAAGCGTTGAACGACACCGGAGCCCTATTGAGGTTTTCGTGAGCATCAGAATGAAAATTTGGGTTGACCAAGCTGGGTGACAACGGAGCGCTGTTCAGGAAGAGAAGAGCCGTTCCTAGCGAGACTTACCCAGTCATGGCCCAGGGGAATGACCTTGTCGAGTCCTTCCTTGTCAATGATCTCTTTGAGGTCCTGGGACATCAACTGCATGTTGTAGGATTCCTTGTCGGTGGGCTTGGAGGTGCCATTGTAGCCTAAGCAGTCTATCGCAATGACACCGTATCCGTTGGGGAGCAGATAGTCTTGAATCGCTTCCTCATATGTATCCGGGGCATCTGGGAAACCATGGACCAAGAACAAAGTAGGGCGACCATCCTTGGCAGGACTGGTATAGTATGTGTAAGTGAAGCCCCGCGTGACATCGAGCGTTTTCTTCTCCAGCTTGTCCATTGTGCCTGCGATGGTCCAAACTTGTTACGTTTCTGAGTATGCAGATGGTGGAGACAGTAAGAGAGGGAGGGAATGGTTTCTGGTCGCTTTTGATAGTGGACAAGGCTCTTGACTTATATAACACGAGTCAGTATGCTGCCTAGGTTAAGGTATCAGTCAGCACAGCCATGCTGGTTCCAAGAGCCCCGACAATGGACCAGAAGTGTAACGGGCGTAAGCAGTGTTGTACAGGCAGAATCCTTCGGCGAATCCGGTATTGCGGGGGGGTTCACGTATGAAGACACTTAACCCTCGTAGTTTTTGTAGATTCGGGCCCTAGCATCCCGCTTGAAAAGTCCCATTGAGATTGGGCGTGTGCAAAGTTGTAGCTCCATTAGATCAGCCGCGGCCTAATGGCTCTGGATTTCCTAAGCCGTTGCGCTGTTCCTCTTCGATGCCACTATCTGCTGCTGCCCGTGGATCAGCTCTCAAACAAGTAACATTCCCGGCTCTTTCTCGCTCATCAGTGTCTCGTTAAGTCCATGGAGATGATCCTTTTTCAAGGAGACGTAGACATGGGGGGCTTCCGATAGGCTTGGGACGAGCCCTTGTCGTACACAATTGTGGCGCATTGTTAATATCAGCGAGTGAAACGTCTAGAGGGTCAAGATGACCTAGCTGTCAAGAACAAGCCAAGCACATGTAGCTTTTCAATGAGAAAGCAAAGACACATCAAAGGTATGATCGTAGACGCACAGTTGAAGCTGTTCACGAGTCCGTGCCTTCAAGTCTGGGAAGCTACACGTGATCTGAGGCTCCGTCCTGAACTCCGATTGGCTGTGTTCTGGCAACTCAGCTCCATCGACTCGTTGGAGCAGATGCGGAGTGATTTTCTCTAGCAAAAGCCATCTCAATACATTAACTGCGCATTTCTTCCTCCAGGTAGCCCGTCCACCAGCGTCATTGAGATCGTTCTCGCCAGACACATGTTGCAAAGATGAAGGGATCAACCTCCCGTTATGAGGGCTTGGTGTGCACGGGTATGGACTTACTATTCTCTCCAGTCAATATGGAAAATGGTCTAACATCACTCACAAGCAGAACCTGCACCCACGCGGTCTGCAATGCGTTGCCCCCCAGATTCATGATATTTCCTCGCTCAGGTCTATTCCCACAGGTGGATTGGCCTTTCGAACCTATTTACGGCCCACCAATGCCAGATGTATCTGGACACCTCTAAGATACCCTCCACCTGCGCGACTCCTACATACCGGATCTGAGGCGGATGATCATGTCCCGTCGTTGGTGGCTTCCCGTAGGGACAACGACAACAGTGATGGAGACGACCCTCAGTCGCTTTCCACGCAGGAGGAGAAAGCTGTCAAGGCACGCAAATCCTTTCGCATCAATATTCCAAAAGTCAATCTAGACTCCGCTTTAGAGACTATGAGACAGGCTCATGCACACGGGCTCACGCTTGACGAAGTGGTTCTCAAACCTTCCCGAGTACAGACTGATTCTTCAGTCCATGTGGTTTCATTAAAGAATGAGGAAAGGTTGGCTATCAAGATGAAGGTTGATCTTGAGGTGGCCAGACAGCAGGGGAAAATGAAGGAAACTCTTCGCCTGAGGCAGACATTACCTCTGATGGCAGGGGAGACGCAGCAGACACTCCTGAAATTGATTAACGACAATGACGTGGTCATCGTCCTGGCTAAAACTGGCTCTGGAAAGACTACGCAAGTCCCCCAGATCATACTCGATGACAAAATAATGTCCGGAGAAGGTCCATGTACAAACATTGTTTGCACTCAACCCCGGCGAATTGCGGCAACCTCTGTGGCGCACAGGGTGGCTTACGAGCGCCATGATACCATCAGAAGTAGCGTTGGATACCATATTCGCCACGAGAACTGGTCACCGTCTCCGCTTGGGAGCATAACTTATTGTACCACGGGGATCCTCCTCAATCGACTCATAGCCAACCCGCAAGCAACCTTGTCGTCCCATTCACACATCATTGTTGACGAAGTCCATGAACGGGATATCCAGATTGATCTTGTCCTCTCGCTCCTTCGGAAGGCTATCCGAGCCAGGAAGGCGACACAGGAGAGCTTCCCAAAGGTTATCCTGATGAGCGCTACCATTGATCCGACGACTTTCCTCGACTATTTCAAACAGCCAGCGGAGG
The DNA here is from genome assembly GCF_000835495.1 of Cladophialophora immunda. Classification (NCBI taxonomy): domain Eukaryota; kingdom Fungi; phylum Ascomycota; class Eurotiomycetes; order Chaetothyriales; family Herpotrichiellaceae; genus Cladophialophora; species Cladophialophora immunda. The sequence continues at coordinate 6,482,369 of NW_015622542.1, read as the reverse complement.
ACGGCACTGCCCTCAAGGTCGATTGTCTCGATGTAGAGGGTCGGCGCGCGCATGTCGAAACCCACTATCTGCCTGAAATCCTTACGGAATTATCTCAAGGTGGTGACCTGCATCCCTCGATCCGCCAATTGATTCAGGGTGGTCACCATCAATCCAGCGCACGACACATTGAACACGAGATGCACTTTTCTGCCCAGAAAATAAAGTTAGGAAAGCCTCTCTCGAGTGAGAATGGCGCGAATGAGAATTCGCCCCTGCAAAGTGCTGTCGATGAAACCGATTCCGCTGAACTCACAGGTCCAATGCGTGTCGGCCTAGCTGTCTCTGTAATAGTCCATATTGCAAAGACTAAGCCTGATGGCGATGTCCTGGTGTTCTTTCCTGGGTCAACGGACATGGAAAAGGTCGAGCTTCTTTTGACCAGTGGCCGTTTCGCCAGTCTAGGGCTTGACTTCCTAGATCCAAATAGGTTCAGGTTATTCAAACTTCATTCTCTGCGCCGGGAAACGAACGATCAAGTCTTTGAACCTGTTCCCGAGGGCTGTCGGAGAATCATCCTGACAACGAATATTGCGGAGACCTCAATCACACTACCAGATGTCGTTTATGTCGTCGACACTGGTAAGGAGCGAAATAGTCTATTTGACCCTTCGACTCTGGCCAGGAGTCTGCCTTATACTTGGATCAGTAAGACCAGCTCAATTCAAAGACGTGGCCGTGCTGGACGAGTTCGAAATGGCCATTACTATGCTTTGTTTTCAAAGGAACGCCACGATTCACTTCGACCAATGCAACGCCCTAAGATCGAGCAGTCCGATCTCGCGGAAATGGCATTGCAATTTAAGGCCTTTCCCCAACACGGAGATGTTGAAAGTTTTCTTCTCGAAACGATAGACCCGCCCACCTCCGAATCAGTCGCGAGCGCGATCAGACAGTTGCAAAGTCTAGGCGCACTGACTGAAAGCGGGGACATCACAGACCTGGGCAGGTTACTGTGGCGACTTGGGGTGCATCCAGCACTGGGAAAGGGCATTCTTTTGGGATCACTGTTCGGATGCCTGGAGCCCATGTTGATTATTGCGTGTCACGACCCTGGAGCACCTCTAGTGTCAACTCTAGAACTGAGTATCGACAGACTCAGGGCCGTGAAACAGCAATATCTCCCCGAGTTCGAGAGTGACTTTGCTTGGATCATCGAGGCCTTCAGAGAGTACCATGCAGCTAACCTGGCCGGCGACGAAAATCTCATGCAGGAATTACGTGACACAAAGCATATCCGGCACCGAGCTTATCTGGATATGATGATGACAAGCAAAGCGCTCCATGATGTCCTTGCTGAAGTTGGATTTGTCCCATCTCCGCAACCCGAGAAGACCATTTTCGAGTCGCTTCCTGACTCTTTAAATGCAAATAGTGACAATATGGTGCTCGTTAAAGCGCTGCTTATCAACACGGTTAGTGCTGAACTAGCCGCCTGGAGGGGAGCGACAAGTTTCAAAGGCCGTCAATATGGCTGGTCGACTGATAGTCGTGATCTCAAAGGCATGTTATCGAAACACGGAGTCAATGAAGCAAACACTCGGCGGGACCGACGTAAAAAGAAACGATACCGCAGCCACGGTCGCTTGATGGCATACACATGGAAACAAGCCGGGCTCGATGGGCCTGATGACGTCGTATGGCTTGAACAAGCATCCATGGTGACACCTCTCATGGCCATTTTGTTCTGCCGGAGTCTCAAGCTGCAAATCGATGAGGTATTGGAGCTCAATGAGTGGCTTCGGCTCCGTCTCTCAGCACCTGACGATGTTCCATCGGAATTTTCTGATCGGGCCGCAGTCATCCTAACGGAATTGAGGAAAACGATCGATCGATTTGTAAATCTCGCATGGCTTGAGCTTGAAAGGCTGAACTATCCTCGAGGGCCGCACCACTCTGGCAGTCACAGGCAAGCCACGACACCAAACAGTATGGGTCTCGAGCTGAGAAACGTCATGGTTGAGGCTGTCGTGAAAATGCTCGATGTCGACGAGGCGTATTGGAGGGAGTGGCGTAAACGGCGCCGTGTGGAGATTGCTTTGGACGTTGAACGTCGGAAGAGGGAGGAGGAAGAGGCAGAAGCCGTCGTTGAAGACGAGGGACAAGGAAAAGAGCACCTGGAAGACGCGATAGCCACTGAGATGGAGGAGATGGACTCGGACGCTGAAGCAGAGGATGATGTTGAGTCTGATGCTGAGGGTGACCTCGGGCATTCTGCTGCTAATCAGGGATTGGACAAGGCGACGGCATGAACCCGGGTCGACGAGCTAGATTCCACGATGCAAGGGATTGCCACATTTTGGGAGTATATATACTCTGTACTAAAACTGGACTGGACTATGTGTATGGTTGGTTCTGTAGGACAAGGTGTACAAAGAACGAGGGCAAAGCACATCACCAATGTAGGAATACAAGTATAGAGTTGTTCAAGGGACGAAAAGAAATGGGCTTCTTCAGCATTGTAACGAAAGCAGAACATTGATGGTAATTCATTGCTTCCAAAGAGTCTCTATATACCATGTCGCGTCCTTCCAAGCGATGTGAGTGGCAGCAATCCACTTCAACCACCCCGTAATCTCTACCTGCCAGGTGCAGGTCTTCAAGCTCCCAAACCTGCAGATGATATCAGCTCTTTTTGGCACCTCACACGGCCGGCAGAAGAGCATGACGGACAATTGTCCGATGCCATGTTGTCTTGTCTCCAAGCTCGAAAGCCAGATCCGTGATTGGGATGAAGCTGCTTTGAGGTCTCTCTGAGGTTCAGGGTCTGGGACAACATTTAGTGTCGATAAGCTTATACGGTCGATCGCGAACGTCGTGTGTTGCCTCGGTATATTGTCCTAGCAGTCGCTCGGTGAGATCTTTTGAGTTGAGGAGTCGATGGTTCTGCTGGTTTGACGCTGTGCAGCACGGCTGGGTCTCGTGGGAAAGCTTGAGGTGACCTTGGTCATCACAGATGTGTGATCGTAAGCCGGGCAGACCGGCTTCGAACCACGCTTTGGGAATTCAGATCTCCTTCCGCTTCAGCCTCCGGAGTTGGAACAGCCAGGTCATATACCGGTCGAAGAAGGCGGTCCAGTTATACCCACCGGAAAGGAAGTACACCAGCCAGCTTTTGTTTCCCTCCCAGATCCAGTTCCTCCTACCATCCCTCAACAACCACCTCCAGGGCCACGGCCCGGCGCCAGGGAGGACTTGTCTGACGACACTCTCCGCATACGCCGCAGTCGGCATGGCTCCCTCTTGGGAGTGGCCCTGGCGTCTCAGGTAGTTCTCCTCGAGAGGGGCGTAGAGGCTGTCTTCGGGCAAGACGCGCTTGACGTGAGAGGCGATGCGAGACTTGACGCCGCCGGTGACAATTGTGATGACTTTGACGTCAAAGGGGGCGAGCTCCACGCGCAACGTGTTGGCATAGGCATGCAGTGCCGCCTTCGAGGCATTGTATACGCCGCCAAAGACATAGGGGATCACACCCGCCAAGCTCCCGATCATGACTATCGTGCCGTGGGCCTTGACGAGGAGAGGCGAGAAAACCTGGCACATGCGCATGACGGCGAAGAGATTGACGTCGAAGATCTTTTTGGCTTCGTCGATCTTGATGTCCAAAGCGGGCATCACGTATGAGACACCGGCGTTGTTGACTGTGCAGGGCTCATCGTCAGTTCAATCGTGCAGCCACAGGTATGTCAAAGTCTCTCAAGATCAGCTCACCGAGATAGTCAAGCCCACGGCCGTCGGTCAATTGCTCGACGCTTCTGAAGCAGGAGAGGATCGAGTCGTCGTCGTCAACCACCAGAGATAAAGTCTCAATCCCTTTCTCCGCCAGGTCGACGATTTGGCCCGTGGTTCGAGCCGTGGCAAAGACCCGGAGTCCTCGAGCATGGAAGGCCAGAGCAAGGGCGTGGCCGATTCCACCCTGACTACAGCCGGTAATAAGAACTGACTTGCGATGGTCGGTGGCCGCCATGGTCGTGCTTGGCTCTTGAATGGCAATTGATATCTATTGGAGATATGGATCTCAACAGCAGCAGCAGTGGTTGCAGTGACTGGCTCGCTGGCTGGCAAGTCGGAGGTGCTGAACAAGCTCCGTGGTGGTCCAGTTGCGCAGTTGGTCCAGGCGCAGTTCATCCTCCTCCCACGCCTCCTCACCATTTGCCCCGCATCTGGGGGCGAGTTAGTTGACTGCGCTGCTGTGAGATGCTTCGACAGCCAGCCCTCCTCTACATGTACAAGCTTCCGAGTCCCTCCCTAGCCAAGTAGGCTGGTAGCGTACGGAGCGAGAGCCAAAGATAGAGATCTACAGGGACAAGCACCAAAATGCAAACGCTCCGCCAGCTGTTGGTTGGTGATGCACCTGGCGTCCCCATGGAGCCCCTGCTGTCCGCAGCTACACTGCAAGCCATAAGCACGGCCACCCTTCTTCGCTTCTCCTTCAGCTCTTCTCTCCTCTGTTATACTGCTGCTCAATGACCCTCAAGGCAAAGGAAGAAACCCTCGCTCGTTCGTTCGACTGACTGTGGTCTAGACTCCCCACTTGGCCTAGAGCTGAACCACCATTCTCTCAAAGCATCGAAACACTCATTGATCTGCCTCCGCCTGTGAGCGACTGCTTCTCACTCGTAGATCCCAGCGCATACCAATCCTCGCGATCAGCCGTCATGTCTACAGACGTCAAGACCACAGCGTCCCCCGACCAGAAGTGGCTCGACAACTTCATCTCCCTGCTCTCCCGCTCCTACCTCACCACTCCTCTCACGACCGCCTTCATCACCGAGATCGACAGCACCAGCCCCTCAGCAGATGTCTCCCAGGTGATGACGCCCGAGCGGCTCACCAAGCACTTCACACTGGGCATCACGGCCGCGGCCAAGTCCAACGTCGTGCTCATCGAATCGGGCGGCTTCACCGCCGCGGCGCTCTTCGAGCCCCCCGACTTCTGCGGCATCCCGCCCTCGCAGGCCCGGCGGAACCCAGGCCCCATCCTGCAAGAGTGGCGGAGCACGGCGCGCCAGCTGAAGGCCAAATACCTCTCCATCCCGGACCAGGGCGAGCACAGCTACGACCAGCCCGCCGCGCCGTCGCAGTCGTCGGGCGCGCCCTCCGAGGACCCCTACCCGGCCGACTTCAACAAGGACACCGACTTCGAGACCCGCCCGTTCTACCACCTGGCCATGATCGCCCGGGACCCGGACGCCTCGCCCGACGCGAGCGACAAGGCCTTTAGGGCGTGCATGGACTACTTTCTGAAAAAGGCAAGGCACGAGGGCGTGCCCGTCTGGCTGGAGACGGCCAGCGAGAACGCCATGAAGGAGTACGAGGGCCTGGGCTTCAGGGTGTGTGAGGAGGTCGTCATCGGGAAGGGCAGGGTCAATGAGAAAGGCTGGCCGACCGAGGGCGGGAAGGGGGTCGTGACTTGGGCCATGATCTGGGATGAACACCTGAATTGAAAATGGGGGACCCAAAGATCCCCGTCGCTGACTGCTCGATCAGCGTTCTGTGTAGATAAACCGGTTTATGACGAAAACTGAACTCATGGTTATAATCACTTATATACTGGCACATTTGCTCGTATGGAGATCTGCTCATACATGGCTTATATCCGTGTTGACGGCGAGCCAATGAGGCTCGATCAGAAAATCCGACGCAACTTCCCAGTTAGACCCGCTGGAGAGAACATCGGCAACGTCTTGTGTGGATGACAAGCAGCCGCCGAGGATCTATGTTCGGGCTGTGGCACCCTTCTTCCTCCCTCCCTCCCGCTCATCATGCAGGACGGCGGGAGCTGCACGCAGGCTGTGGTGGCAACGCCAAGTTTGGACGGTGTTCGAAAAGGAAGTATCTGCCTGGTTTCGCGCTTAAAGTCAAGATAGAACAGAGAGTGATCGCCGTATTTCCAATCTGCCGACAATCGGGCATGCGCCGTCGGGCGGCAGCGGTCTTTAGATATCCACGTAGTCGCCTCTTTTTGACGTTTGCAAAGACCGAGAGAACACTTTTGTCTTCGGACGCCCATCTCGCTCTTTGCCTCATCTCACGAAGACCCAGGCTCTCACGCCTTGCAGTGGATCTTCCAGTTCTCGGCGACCCACTTGGCGATCAAGGTCGTCAGGTTGTCTCCAGGCATGTACTGGTCCACGTCGTCGTCCGAGTACTCGAGCCCCAGGAACCGGAAGGCCAGGATGACCCACGGCTCGATGAATTCGTTGAAGACGACGTCCACGACTACATCTTCGTCGGTGTCGAGGTTGATGCTGTCTGCGCGTGGGTTGATGGTCGATTGGATGCAGTTAGGAACCTGGTAGAAGGATATCGGGGAGTGGATGGTATCGTCGCCATCATCACCCAAGTCGTCGTGCGTGGTGTAGCCCGGCGTCAGGCTGTCGCGATCGTCTCCCGAAAGAGATATTTGCGAGTGGCCGTGCTTGCGGTCCGATGAGACGATGATATCCTCTTTGACACCGATTTGTTCGGGCGGCGCCAATTTCCACATGGCGTACGAAGGATGCACATTCTCGAAGATTGGACCTCCGCGGTTCAGCATGTTGATCAGATGCTTGGCTTTGTTGTATGGCACGTCTTTGATATAGTGGAAGCCGCTGGTGAACGGACAGATAATATAGGTCGAATCCTTGGTGAACGCTCCCTTGAAGATGTCAAACCGAATTGCTCCCGTGTTCGAGATGACGAGGCGCGGCCGATCACCTCGTCTGACATCGCTGACAATGCCAGGGAAGACGTCTTCCTCCAACCACGAGAAGATGCTATCGTTGCTTGGGTAAGGAGCGCGGCTCATCCACAGATCCCTTGGGGCACAGCCGAATGTTTGATCCAGGTCAAGCGCTTCACGAGCTTCTCCGATTGCTTCTGTAATGTTTCGGCCCCGCTCCGAATGGAATGTCGATGCGTTGTGGCCAGAATGGTGATATAATGAATACAGATTGTTGTCGATGTATCTCCTAAAGAACGTGGGATTCTCAGCATTGGAACCGCTGGTGTTCGTGGAGAGACCGTCGATTGACTGGAAACCAATAGTCTCCATGAAGCGGCCGCTAGCGAGGCCGTATGACTTGCTGTCAAACCTGCGATAGTCCCGGATATGGTAATGGCCGCCGAAGAATTGGATCGGCGTATCCCATTGGACGGAACGGATAGCCTTGTAGATGATTTCGAATTCTTCGGACCGTACGGCGGCATGGCCAATGACCACAAACAAATCGACTTCTCGGTCGCGAATGGCCTCCTGGAACCAGGGCTCTTGAACTGTCCTCTCGACTTGCTGCACGACAGTATTGTTGTAGTTTCGATCGAAGTTGTAAAGAAACCCGAAGCTCACGATACGAACGCCTTGGTTCTTGGTGGTGAATTTCTTGTACCTTTGTGCAAGGGGAACTAATTCCTCCGTATTTGGATCAATGATGTCGAGGTTGGAAGCAAGATAGCTGCCGGAATACGCCGGGACAGTGATCAGATACTCATTTTCGGACGAATTCTTCTGGTACAGCTCGTGATTGCCGGAGCAGATGATGTCCATGTCCTGCTCGCGAAAGATGTCGAAAGTGAAGAGTCCCTTGGGTTCGGATGCATCGTAGAGGCCATTGCCTTCGATCCGATCTCCCGTGTCGACAATCAACAAGTCAAGGCCTTCCGAGTCCAACTTCTCCTTCAGTCGTGCCGCGAAATCGACGTAGTCGCCCCAGTCCGCACTGAAAGATGGCTCGAGTAAGTGGCCGGCATGCCTAGAGGGGGGGTTAGCTTGTGCCATGAATATCGCAGCCCGAATTCTGACAGCTATAGAGAAGACCTGGTACTAAGAAAACGGTAGCCTACCAGCCGTGGGTGTCTGTAGTATGTAGGAAGTTTATCTGCCCGAACTGCAGATCCCTGAGTGGAGATGCGAACGCCTCAGGAGCTGATGGTTGCTTTGAAAAAGAGAACTCCACCAAGAGGGCTAGAGTCGCCGTTGCGTAGACCAACATCTCAAAGACATGGGCCGCAAGAACTGCTCCTTTCAATCACGGTTACTTCGCCTGAAAGGAACCCTCGCAACCTCGTGTCTGGTCAAACGGATATTGGCTGCTTCGCAATGGCGTACAGATATGGTAGTGTAGTGAGACCCAGTGTGTCGAGAAGTGACCCCACAAATTACCGGTTGTCTACTCGGTAACAGCGGCCTCAATGCTTGCTATCATTTTACGAGCCTTTCAACGGATAAGAGGGTGTCAGCAATGTGAGGACAACAGAAGTCGTGCAGCCTGGTCACAATCACACCAAACATGCCAAGAACAATGGAGTTGAGCTAAGCCTTACTGGGCCTGAGCGAAGCTGGCTTGCTGGCAAGAGCCCCCTTCCCGTCCTTCGGTGATCGCAGCTTCCCGTGTTGGGAACCCCAATCAATCCCGAGCTCCGTATTGCAGTCCACCCTCAACTTCCAACAACTTTTTCTTTCGCCTTTGGTCAATTCAAGCCATTCTTTTCTGAAACAGACGCAAGCACGTCGCTCTAGTCGACATCGCCTCTCTCCGGCTCACCATGTCAGCGACCAGACTCTTTACGAGCGCCTCGCGGCTGCTTTCACAGCGATCTGCCCTTCCTTCCTCAATACGTCCTTCCTTTCGCAGAGTCGCACCTATATCCCTTCCTGCAATCCGAGGATATGCCTCCGGGTCACAGCAGACGTTCACGGTCCGTGATGCGCTGAATGAAGCACTCGCAGAGGAGCTTGAACAAGATGAAAAAGTGTTCATATTAGGAGAAGAGGTGGCTCAATACAATGGTGAGCTCCATGTTACATGGAAATGACGATCCAATGCTGACTAGCTATCTTTCAGGTGCATATAAAGTAAGATGCCCCGAAGGCCTGCAAGAGATATGCAGGGGTTTCAAGACCTCTGTCCCGCTGCACCTCCTCGATGCTAACCATGTTCCAGGTCACCAAAGGCCTCCTCGATCGCTTTGGCCCTAAAAGAGTCATTGACACGCCAATCACAGAATCCGGTTTCTGCGGTCTAGCTGTGGGCGCAGCTTTGGCCGGTCTACATCCCGTTTGCGAGTTCATGACGTTCAATTTCGCCATGCAGGCAATTGACCAGATCATTAACTCCGCAGCAAAAACCCACTACATGTCCGGCGGCATCCAGCCCTGTCCAATTGTTTTCCGAGGGCCTAACGGTTTCGCCGCTGGAGTGGCTGCTCAACATTCACAAGACTACTCTGCGTGGTACGGAAGCATTCCTGGGTTGAAAGTGGTCGCCCCATGGAGTGCGGAGGACGCAAAGGGGCTGTTGAAAGCCGCTATCCGAGATCCCAACCCCGTGGTTGTCCTGGAGAACGAGTGAGTTCCGCGTCAACAAGAAGAGAACCACATGCTGACATGGGTAGACTGCTATACGGCCAGGCTTTCCCAATGAGTGCAGAGGCTCAGAAGAGCGATTTCGTCCTCCCCTTCGGCAAGGCAAAGATTGAACGACCAGGCAAGGACCTGACCATTGTGACTCTTTCCCGCTGTGTGGGCCTGTCACTCGACGCTGCAGAACAGCTGAAAAAGAACTATGGTGTCGAAGCTGAGGTCATCAACCTACGGTCAATCAAGCCAATGGATGTGGAGGCTATCATCAAGTCGGTCAAGAAAACGGGTGTGCTCATGGCAGTCGAATCCGGCTTCCCTGCCTTTGGAGTCGGGGCTGAGATTCTTGCCCTAGCTGTCGAATATGGGTTCGACTACCTCCAGGCACCGCCGGTTCGTGTTACTGGTGCGGAGGTTCCCACCCCCTACGCGCAGAAATTGGAAGAGTTGAGCTTCCCTCAGGTTGATACCATCACAAACTATGCAGCGAAGCTACTCAAGGTGTGATTCGGACTGGAGTGGGGGGACTGTTTTCAAGTCTAAAAGCATTTCTGAATATATGTATTAGCGCCAGCGTCTTGTTCGTGTCAGGTGGAAACGGGGGCTGCATCCAGTGGAATCCGGGTCCCATGGTGCATCGGGTGGCTGCGACATGGCCACGAGGGATTGTAAAGGTTCAGCTTCACATAGTTTATGAGTCGGCGAAAATAATGGCCATTGTTTGACACGGCATCTCCATGGTTCGCGAGCTGCCAGCTTGTAGACTTCAGGCGTTGTTCAAGCACAACAGCGTTTCGCCGTGCCTGGGTCTCGTTGGATAGTTGGTCCTTTGACACCATCTACCGGGCCGTCTTAGAATCTGGGATGTGCCTCGTGGTCACCGAGCGCATTGTTGGCCCCTTCTGGATGAGCTGTTCCGCCAAATTGGGATCGGGAGCGCGCACGATCCAGGCTCATCTTCCTGTCCCCCAGCGATCTTGCTTAGGCGATGAATGACAAGCGCCTGCAGTATGACCCTGAAGTGCTTGTCCTGCTGCCGGTCTTGAACCTGCTCCTCCTCCTTTTGGGTCAAAGTGGATTTGACACATCGGCTAAGCCACCGATTGAGGCACATTTGGACAGGTGAACCAAGTGACAAAAGTCCAGTCTGGTCCGGTCCGGTCCATTATCGAGCCACTTGTGCCCGGAATGGATATGTGACATGCGTTTCAGCAGTGACGGTGGTGGTAGGAACTCCTCGTCCGGGCTCCGTGAACTGGACAGCATGACTCTGACTGCTTGGGTCCTCGTGCTTGGGTGTCTGTACCATGTCGCTAAAGAGATGTGGCGGCCACATGGCGAGTTGAGATGTCGATGCGGCCTGGATGCAAAGTGACATTTCATTCAGAGCCCAGGAAAGGTGGTCTGATATCTCTTTTGGATGTTAACGAGGTTGTTGCTGTGCCCGAGAGAGTGGATGGGCTGTTTTTGGTCCAACATTAGAGTCTGGACCGCAGGCGATTCAACCTCCTCACATCCTCCTCACGTTCGTGTTTCTCACTTGCACTCCACCACGCCACCAAAGCCAACCACCTCGTACGCACGTCCCGAATACCTTAGGTTCCTCACAACGACTTGTCGAGTCTTTGCTTCCTTTTCCATGCATCTAACGCGCTCAGAATTACCCCATTTGATCGAACAATAGGCCCGAGCCGTTTGCCCTTTGCCGGGTCGTCAAGCCCCCAATTGATCAGTGATACGTCTGAACCCTCGCACCCGCCCCCTTTGGGCTTGCTGCATATTGCGCCTTCTCAGCGGGTTCCTCACGCCAGCATTGCTATTGGAGAGAGAGGGGGTTAAGGGGGGAAAATGCAATGAAAGACTGTCTGCTCCTCGCCTCCCTGCCTGGCCTTGCCTTGCTTGAGCAAAGGCTCTGACCACATTTCAGGATCCAGAACAAGAAGCTCCCTGCTCAGGCTCGGTGCTCTGACTCAGGTAGAGGGCACCATCTGAAGGAGTGATTGGTCTCTGCTTCTCTCATCCACCATTCTCCTGCCTTTTCTCGAGATTGGCGACCTCGTGGTGATCCCCTGTCGAATGCGATCATGCGTCCTGCATCCCTCCCCCGTCCATCCCAGATCCACCCACATCTGCCAGAACCACCGCATGGTTGGGAATGCCTAAAATTCTTCTCTTCCTAACACCGGTACACTAGCCCTGTCATGCTGTATCAGCACCATAACAAACTCTGCAGGCACTACTGATGCGGACAAGCTATTTTGACATCCCAGGTCGCTGGTCCAGCGTTCATTTGCACCGGTGAGTGGCCCAATCACCAACCGAACACAACGGATAGCTTGATGCGAACTCCCTGGCCAATTCCGATACGATGTCGAGAAGTCATGAGCAAGCCTGATACTGGGGAATTTCGCCGAATCTAACGCCGTTCCTCTGGTTCACGTGGATCACACTTCTGCAAGCTACATTGCTCCAGACAACCTATTCACCGTCCCCAGTCACCATTGAAGGCTCGACGGGGGTTCGTGAATTTGTCAATACAGCTGCATGGAGTTGGAAAGTGCACAAACTGGATTGATCTCGGAGAAATGCAGACCAAAGGACTTTGGGTCAGATGTCGACATTGCCTCTGTCAAAAGTACAGGGCACTTGTGGTGAGTTTCTCTATGCCTGTGCTCCAGCTCCTCAATCAAAGGGGTCGGTAAGGAGAGCCTCTTCTAGTGTTTTCTATCGCCTCGCTCTCCTGGCCTGCTTTGATTTGGTTGCCACCTTCGCCTCCTGCTCTGGTGGCGTTTAGTCCGGTACGGTGTCTTCTCACAATTCATTTCCAGCCGTCGATTTGCGGACCATCTGGGAGGCCATGTGGCAGCCACATTTTCTGATATTTCGGGGCCCCCGCCAGCTGTAGCCTCAACTGTCTCCGATATTCGTGTTTATCCACATTGCCGATGTTGATTTGACCCTCACCGCTGCAGTATGCTCTCTGCGCATGGTTTGCTGAACCTATTCCAAGTTCCACCACTACACCACTTCTCGTTGAAACACTTACATTCCGATAACAGGTGTGCTGCCTCTCGCAGATACCCTTTGAAATGTTAATGTGCCTCGTGGGCTGAAAATGCCGTTAAGTTAGCAGAATGTTGCCGAATTTTGAAGCGTTCACCTTTTTCCAGTCTTCGTGTGGCCAGCACAATTCTGCGATAGATCGAAAATGCTCGAATCAAGTACCATCAGCCTAGCGACTGCAAGCCGTCTTCTATTTTTCACCGGAGACAACCTCACATATCCGATCAGACTTATGTCCCATTCATATTTCCTGCGCGTATTCAAACCAATGCAGCGAGCTACCTGAATCGGAGGTACTGCAAAAAAATTGACAGCGGCTCCCGGCCTCTTGATAGTAATTAACGCAAATACAGCGAAAGTTGTCCTTCGCTGAAGATGCAGCAAGGTAGTCTGTTGACAGAGAGAAAGCAGGTAAGCAACACGACTCACTCGTCGAGACCCGGGCTTACAATTGATAGGTGGCTACAAAACAGACCGGCGAGACAGACACAACCACGACGAGTTGTCTTCTACGGATCCCCCTTGAAGTGCGCCAATACGTCTACGACCTAATGCTTGCTTTCAAGTGTCAAGACCACTTGAACTTGCTGTGTGTGAACAAGCAGGTATATGGTGAAGCTAGAGGCTCTTTCTTTCGCAGACCACTTGAATGCAAGTGTCAGAGTGAGCTTGCCTACTTCACGAACAACTGGCCGGAGAGGGTGCAGCAAAGCATAACAAATCTAAAGCTGAGACTAGAAGAGGTCGAACCCCATGCTGTGGCGCCTTGGATAAATGGTCAAGCTGCCCAGCATCCATATCTTCAGGAGATCCATCGCATAACGTCTGCGTTAGGAAAACTGCCTAGCGTGACGCATCTGTCACTGCTCCGGCCTTTGGAGTCTGGCAGGAATACACCCTCGAGTATCGTCATGACCCAAGTCCTCAACTGGATAGCAGAGCACTATCCCCAACTCCATGTGCTGAAGCTCGACATTGAGCAATGCCACATTGGCTGTCTGGGGACTTTTGAAGAGCTTCAATCACTCCAATTTAGTGGGTTCTCAGAGACCAGCTCGACGAGGACCGCAGAAGTGCTCAGCAAGCTGACAAGTCTCGAAAGTCTTTCGGTCATCGGGCCGCCTCGTGGCCTCCTCATGCGACAGAGACACGGATACCAGACCAGGATAGCTCAGTCTGCCACTCATCAACTGTTTGAGCGGATAAGGCCATTGAAGTGTGTGACCTTGACTCAAATCACGGATCCAAAAACGGACAAGAGCATTTTCCTGGACTTGAAGACAATGAAAGCGCTGTATGATGTCCACCGGGAAAGCCTTGAAGTCCTCAAGATTTCCTCTAGCACGACTCCTGCTTCGACTTTCGTTGAATTCCTCTCAGCCCTCCTACTAGGCACGCCAAAGATGCAGGAGCTGAGCCTGACTTGGCCAAACATGGAAATCACCCTGGTAGACTTCATCTCGAGCTCGATCCAGAGGCTGGAGTTTGCAATAGAATCGACGGAACAAGCCAAAGCCATTGTTGATCGACTTGTGCTCATGCAATATCGACTGCGATACTTGCGCCGAATCAAATTCAACGTCATCAACGAAGTGATCGAGTCGTCAACTGCGGAACAGGGCAAATCGAGCCACCTCGGCTTCTCCCTGCCAATTCAGAATCTAGCAGCGTAGGCATTCGTTTATTGTCGGACAACGCAAATGCTGACCTGGACTATATAGGGACATTCAATCCCCTTTCAAGATCTCTTGGGCCATCTGGCAGCCTCTGCCGCCCAGGTAGTCCGCGTTGACCGGGCGAAGATATTTCCTCACGGATGCAGAGACTCCTTACTTCGCCTGATGGCACCGGCCAGTGGTTGCCATCTTTTCTACGGGATCATTCCAACACAGGATATTGGCGGTGCAGTTGGCTTGCTACATTGCACCCACTTCTTTTGTTCTTTTCCTGGCTTTCTTCCCATTTCTCATCTCGAATCTGATCGAGAAGACGAAGAATCCTCAGTGTGGCAGGCTTATTGTGTGGGTGTTAATTAAAGCAACGACAACACGGGAGAGGAAAGAGGAGCACGTCGTGCTTGTGCTCGGCCTCAAGGGGCAGACGAACACATAGCCTAGTCACCGCTTGGATACTTTGCGTTCACAAGCCGGCGTTGGCGACCATGTGGGATGAAACTTCGCTGATGACGGGGACGCGGTGGCTCGATATGAGAAACGAACTCTTCGACCACCAGTCGTGGGCGGCGTTGTTGAACTATCTTTACAAAATCCACTATATGGATATCCCTATACTGCGTACAGATTTAAGACACCCCTGTCTTGTTTGTATCTAGGGCACTGGAAAACTCCCCTGCGGAACCCTGGTACCGAGTTTCAGAACAACCTACCGATCACCGGCATGGCCCTATATATCTTATCCCAGTGGCTTGCCTCCCACCCAGTGCCTCGCCCTGAGGTTCCCACAACGCCCAACCCACCAGCTATCCACGCGCTTGCCAGGGCTGCGGCAACCCCGTTGACAATCCTGCCTCTCCATTTTCTCCGTCTTTGACCCTCGTCCCCGCCCCCGATGATATACTCTGCACTCAGCCTGAGGAATTTCGCGGCACCACTCACCACGTGATAACTTGCGACGCACACGAACAGTGTGTAGCCTGCCATTCCGACGTAAGGATCTTGTGCTATGCCGTGGGCAAAGTAGCGAAGTCCCACGGACGCGGAGCTCCCGTCAATCTTCTTGGGGATGATACGCATGGATAACACGTGGGCCACGAACATTGGATACAGAGCGTACCCGGCGGCGCTGGTCCACGAGAACTTTGGCCAGGGGATCTTGCTCCTCATCTTCCTGCGCTGGGAGAGCGTCTCTGCTCCATGCCTCCTGGCTGTGATGCGCCGACGGTAGAGCCGCAGGGCAATACCGGACGCGACGTGGGTGACGACGGGGACGAAGATCAGGAGGGGTTCGAGCGGGAAAGACTGGTAATAGGGACGGGTGAGGAGGAGGTATTTGTCTGCCTCGCGCGCAGAGCGGGTGAAGAGGGGGACCAGGGCGGTGTTGGTGTAGTGCATCGTCAGGTAGGCTGAGAAGGGGACGACCGAGTACTTCTGCACGGCTGACAATATGTGCAGCGTTCGAGCAGGTGTCAGGCCCAGCCAGTTGGTTGTGGTGTGAGACGAAGCGGGCAGCTTGGAGGCGTCGATATCGGCCGGGTTGGTGCCGTACTCGGGCCCTTCTGGACCGTCATCGTCGACGGGCGAGGGGTCGACCTCGTGCATTGGTACGGACGAGACGGAGCCACGTGTGTTCTGGGTCGAGAGGGGAGGGAGGTCGGCCATGGAGAAAGGGTTGTGGATAATTGGGCGGTTGTCTTTCTTGCGTGCGGACTGAGGAGGAGGGACCGGCGCCTGCGGCTGGTCGTTGGGAACGTCAATCGACAAGCAGCAAGAAGGCTACCGTAACATCATCAATTCTGGGGAGAACGATCATGGGCGTTGAGTGTTGGAGAGGTTTTCACGAGGATCGCGAGGTGAATTGATGCCTCCAGGAGCAGCAACTCAGCTCCAGAAAAGTGTCGACAGTCTCGAGGCGACCCAATAGGAAGCGAGACAATTGGGCGGTCAGGGATGATGTACTTGTACAAGTACTTGTAAATTGGCGGGGTCGCTGGGCGTTCAACCAGCCGCGGGAGATGGAACCGCCATTGGTTGGGGAGCCGGCCAGGTAGGCGAGTCGGTGGCCACTTGACCCAGGGGCCGGGCGGTGGTTGGTGGGGTCTCAGGCGTCGACGGGTCACTGATATTCACTTTCTTCCTACAAGTAGACCCCCGCGCCCGACCAGCCCCTCCTGGGTGCCTCTGGTCGTCTTCGATGCCTCCTCCCCGCCCCAAGCACCCGCCTCAGCCCGAAGTCAAAAACTGCCTCACCCAGACAGACGTTGCTCCTCTTTTCCTACCAATTCCTCCTTCACAACTCAGATCCATCGTCCCATCACGACTCATCCTTCTCCCATCTCTTTGGCGGATCATCAATCGACTTCTATTCTCTGGCAGCTACTCCCGTTACTCCCTGCTACAGAACATGTGTTTCCAAGCCGGTGCCCTTTGTGGACCTGGTCGCCCTGCAGCCTGACGCGGGGGTTTCATCGAGCTTTGTGAATGCGCAGGAGTCCACTTTTAGCAGCACGTCTTCCGTGTCCTTGAATCGTCGGGCCGCGTCACTGGTTGTCTGTGATTGAGGCAGAAGTGTTTGGATCCATGGAAGAGACAACAGACCATGTTGGCGAGGATGTGAGGCCTAGCGCCGAACTTGTCGACGGCGGGGAGGATACGCAGCCTCGTGGCGGAGACGCCAACTCCAGCTTGCAATCAACCGCCACCGCCACCGAGACATTGAAGAGACATCTCAATAACACCACAGCCTCCCTACGTAATGCCTACCATGTTATGCGGGGGGACCGTTACAGTCGGAAATCGGCTAAGAGATATGTGAAGGAAACGTTTTCTCACGCGCAAAGGCTGCACCATGTCGTTGACGAATTTGACCATCAGCTGCAGCAAGAAACGGAACTCTTGCTCCGTGATCGAAAAAGCATGGAGGAAGACTGGGCGTACCTCAACGAGATCAGAATGAGTACCATTAAACACACGGCGTGGTTGGAAGATGGTGCAGATCCGTTGTCCGTGCTAGGAAACATGGAGGATCCGCAAGACTTTGGCCGGCTTGTTGAGAAGCGATTCCACAACCTGCGCGCCCAAATAGACATCCTCACTACTGATCTGGCCAACCTCAAAAAGGCTCATGACGAGCTCTTGTGTGATAACACGGGCCTCAAAACGCGTATCACGCAGCTAGAAGAGGACTATGACAGTGAGTCCAGAGCCTGCAAAGACCTCGTGAAGGTTAACGAAACGCTTGAAAAGAACGCATGCGAATCCAAAATGGCCAGAGATGCTGCCGTAAGGGCGGAGGAACACGCTCGAGATTTACTTTCGAAGGAGAGGGCCGACGCCGTGAAGGTAAATGAGACCCTTGTGAAGGTTATAGACGATCATGCGCGCGAGAGGGAGAATTTCGCTCAAGAGCGAGATGGTTTCTCCCTCGGCCGCGCGGAATGCGCAGAGTTGAGGTCTCAGCTAGATGCCGAAAGGCAGAAGACCGAGGCCCTGTCGAGACAAGTCTTCGACCAGAATGAAACATTGCGTGCCAAGGACGACAGTTTCGCACAACTGTCGGCGGACCATGCGAAGCTGTTGGAGGAGAGCCAGTCCACCGAAGTAGCTCTTGCCAACTCGGACAAAGAGCGTGATGATCTCCGAGAACTTCTTGCCAGCTTGGAAGAGACCTATCGAGGCACGGCAGGCGAGTTGCAGACGACTCTGTTGGAGAACTTTAGCCTCAGTGACGATAGCAAGCAGGGGCAAATTCGGTTCAACGTGTTGCGACGGCGCGTAAGACAACGGTCCTACGATCATATAAGATTGAACACAAGGGAGATCCACCTCCGCGCTACGTTGGAAGCGCAAGCAGAAATGTTGAACCAGGAACGGGCTCGCGCGGACAACGCCGAGCGCAATGCTCAGCAGGCGGCTGACACTCTCCAGGAGACGCGGATGGAGCTGGAGGCACAGCGCGAACAGGCCGATCAAGCCAACGCCGCACTGGCACAGCGAGAAAAGGAAGTGGAGGCACTGCGCGGACAAGTTGATCAAGCCAACGCCGCACTGGCGCAGCAGCGAGAAAAGGAAGTGGAGGCACTGCGCGGACAAGTTGATCAAGCCAACGCCGCACTGGCGCAGCAGCGAGAAAA